>NC_138673.1:3307500-3322500 GCF_964273445.1 Streptopelia decaocto
ATGGCTGGTGTGCCCCATGACAGTTCACAAGGTTTCAGAGTTTCTGTTTGTTCCTCTTTGTACTGTTCCTCAAGACAGAATCTCCTATGGGAAATGAAATACCCGGGTTAGACCAGCCATGACTATATGTGTGCGGTTTTCTGTACTGGAGCGTGTCTTGTGTGCGCAGCCTCGGTGCGGGGTGCCATGCTGGTCCTCGCTCTGCCCCATAGGAGCCACGTGTCCAGTACCTGTCTCAAACGACTAAGGGATTTTAATCAAATCAGAGCAGTACTCCAAATATAATTTGAGTGGGTAAGGAAAATGACTGTTATGATTCTTCTGTGAAAATGTTTACTTTGAAACAGCAGCAAATTTTGGCTAATGTGAAGTTAACCAAAGTCATTGTAACCATGTTTATAGACAGAGTTCCTACAATGACTGCAGTCTGTTGAACTGTGGGCTTTGGCCCTCGGGCACGCACTGACCACAGGAATGAACAGATCTCAGCGCTAAGCAGACGCTTTGTTTGCCCCAGAAAGGCTTTTGTTGGCCAGAGGCACTGCTGGCAGACTCTGCCTTGTGCTCTCCGACTTGGCCTGACCAGCTTCTAACCATCCTTGTGTCATTCATTACGATACGGTTGATATATAAGCACCAAATCCATGCGCTTTGTCTCATGGCTGAGTGTAGGCTACAGAAATATTCTCTAGCTATTGTTTTTCCCCTCTCCCTTTTCTATTCACAGTTCTGCTTTGAAATGCATCAGAAGTGTTTTCTTGGAGAGAAGCGTAGGGAGCCACTCGAGTTATTCTGGCAAAACAGAGCGGCCGCTCTCAAGCCGTTGTGAACACCAGTCGTGCTAATTCATTTTGGGAGAAGCGTATGTTGAAGCCTCTCTAGGCTGGGCCTTTCCTTGGAGCCGCACACCTTCCCACGCGATTCCATCTTTGTCCTTCTGTCTCCCCTAAAACGCCTCTTTGGGAGCTGCCATTCATGTGTGGCATCTGAAGGTGGTTTAGTGGTAAATCACAACACATCCAGATTTTAAAGCCCGTCTCCCAGTTATGGTGCTCGTAGGGTATTTCTGTGCTGCTTGTGACTGTTGCAATGGATTTTATGTCTTTGCCGTGGGAGTGTCAGGATGGTTTTAATTAGTGTCAGTTGCTTTCAGTTCTGGGCCGATAATTTATAACAGGATTTTGAAGTGCCTAACACGAGGTGCCTTTCTATATTAGCAGCATTTTCTTTCTCTGGCCTTTTCAACAGAAGTGTCAAATCCTGTTTTACCCAGCTGCTGGCCAAGTTTTGATGGTCTGGGACTTGGGACAAGCACACACACGTTTCGATGCTTTTCCCAAATATCATCCAAGTCTCTCAGGCCTGACAGATGGTTTGGCAGGACTAATTACACTTCCCGGTTTTGTCACAGATTAGCAGTGTCCATAAGTCTTTAACATGTGAGGGCTGTTGAGGAACCGACGGGGAGTAAGCTCATTTCATTTCACGGTGTACTAAACAAGGGGCTCCAAAGGAGAAACCATCAGAATTGCTTTTCTTTATCTAATTTGAAAAGTCCAGACTCTACAGTCAGTCCGTCCATCTCAATTGTTCAAGGAGAGCTTGTGTGGGCATTATCCATGGGGTGTCACCTCCCCAGGTCAGCAAGGGCTTTCTAATTCTCCGTCACGGTCACTCGCATACTCAGCCTTTGTTACGGGTCATGTTTTCAGGTGTCTCAAGATCCTTTCCGTGCGTCAGTTGATGTCAGGTCTTGACGAATTGTCTTTGAAAAATCTCTGCTTACATAAATAATGAGAATATCCCCACTTGTATTAAGTGAGACATACTTATATATGTACCATTCAGCTATGAAGTGCTGGGGACAAAAAATCACCCAGGCTGTGTAAAGCACCTTGCTGCTGAAGTAATAAAAGGCCATCTGCATTGGTCACAAGAAATTGGAATAAGAGTGTTACAGTGTTCTCTCTGATGTGGTTCCTTCCATATGTGTTCATTGTCCTGCCACTGGCACAAAATTTTTAGAAATTCTATATAGATATAGAAGCAAATGAATGAAACTGGAAAGAGAACTTTTAAATGTTTGAATGTCAAAACCCAGAAGCATTTACAACTTCTGATAGTATTGATTTCTTGATTCATGAGTGTCCCACTATATAAACCATACGAGGAGGAAGAGCTGTAGGAGTGTAGAGACTCTGCTGCTGGTATTTCCCAGCCATCCTTTCATGAAGCTTACTCCCTTTTTTCAGGTGAAGAAATTTTATAATATAATTTAATGTAGCCAGCAATTAGTGAAAGTTCAGAAGAATCTATTCAATAGGAAATTTGGCCCAGCAAAACCTGCTGCCGTGCGGATGTAGCTTAGTAATTGTTTGTTGTGTCATGATACAGGAAGCAGTGAAACTCGTGCTCCAAGTGAAATTGGTGTGAGGGGAAGAAGTGATGTAACACTAAGACTATTACTTGGTACCAACACAGCAGTAGAAAAAGCCCCGAATTCTACCGCTCTTTCAAAGTGTTATTTTCAGTGAAACGGGAGGCTTGCATGTATTTAGTCTAAAACTATTAATTATGCTGTTTAATGTGACTCGCAGAGAGCTCGCTCACCAGATGGGATGGCGCTCATCCTTTTCCATTTGTTACGTGTGTTGAGAATTGGGAACCACTTTGCTTCTCCGAGGTCCGGCTGCGCAGGCAGCGGTAACGCATGCAGGAGCGAGGAACTCGTCTGCGTTCCACCTGCTGGTATTGCCAGAGGTGCCATGGACACCGCAGCACCTCCCCTTCGCCAGGAGGGACGTGTCCTGGTTCCTCGCCCTGCTCATTCTTGTCTGTGATGAGAAAACTATGGGTGGCACTGAGCGATCGTGTGGATCAATTCAGGAGGAAATCGGTGTCGCTGCGGGAGCTCCCGTGGCAGGCAGAGAGCACCTCCCGTGTATCGGCCTGAGCCTCCTGCCGTACGCACAAATAAATAGGGAGATTTCCATCTTCTCTCTCTTCTTGGCTTGCAACAGGAGCTCGTGAATCAATCGTCAACAAGCCAACTTCTCAGCCGGTTGTGGTAATGATGTGTGTGATTAACACACTCTGGTTCTTTCTCTTCTTTCTTCCCTCCTCCCCCCCCCTTTTTTTTTTCTGAAATAAGAGGGTTTCTTGTCCCAGCAAGCGAAAGGCCGGAGGTCCGTTTGGTGGCACGTCCCACCCCGTAGGCGAGCACAGGGTGTCTCTGTATCGGCAGCCCTGCCATGTGCTGGGTGGGAGGAAGTTTTTCCTCGCCGAGCCGCACGCAGCTCTGCCTGGGGATGGCGAACATATTGCTCGGCAGGTGGGGCCCGCTCAGACGCATTGAGTGTTATTTCAGCATTGACAGCAAACATACATCACATGGGCCCATAATGCCAGCGTGCTCCGTAGTAACCGGATCAAAAGGACTGTGACTTGGAATGCTCAGCCTTAATATAATATTTTAAGGCACTGAGTGGTCCTTGGGAATGTCCTTGCTGGCCGGAGAGACTCGGGCTCCTCTGTCTGGGGCTTCTCAGAAGCTGCTTTGAGTGTGAGCCCTGATGGCGCTTTCCCTCCTGACCCACTGGTTTATTTGTCCCCTTCGCAAGGCATGGCAAATCAGACCTCGCTGTGAAAACCCCACATTTTTGAGGGTCCTCTGCAAATGCAAGCTTGTAGATTTTCAGTTATTTTATCTTCTTATTTATTAGAAGTTTATGTGGTTTGTCTGCCAGCTGGTGAGGTATATATAGCCCTCTGCAAGACATACTCTAGTCTGGATGTGCCAAGTCTTAGTATCTAAATGGAGAGTTCCATAATTGTTACTTGGTTCAAATGGTTTGGTCAAGGTTGTGCTCGTGGTGTTATCTACTTAGTCTCAGCTGAGGTATGTGTAGATGTCTTTTTTTTCCTGCTAATTACAGTCATTGTAGGTTTTGTTGCTTTTGAAAAACTCAGCTAAGTATTAGCAGCGGGTTAGTGCGAGCCCGATCGCAGTCCACAACGCGCCTTGCACTTTAATATCCGGCTTCTTCCACAAGCCGTCAGGTGAACGTGGAGCCGGGAGGAAAGGTAGAGAGAAGTAACACGTGCTGTATTTTGCAAAGCATCCCGCAAACAACTTTCTTTGTAAATATGGAGATTTCTAAAGGTTAAGGGTACAAAGTTTAAGAACCTGCCCAGGTTCTGGTAAGTGCTCTGCATCCCCTATTCTGACTGTGTTTAATTGGGTGCGTAAGTGAGAACTAATACCCTTCAAAAAGAAGGGAAGCTGGGGAAAAATGAAAAAGCAGCAGCTGGAGCCCCACTAGGAAATACACCCAGCTGGTCTTTTCAAGCCAGCACAGCTGCACCAGAGGGACTTTAGTCTGGGCAAAGCAACAAGAGTCAGTGTAGGGCTCGAGAAATCCAGATGGGGAAAAGTCCTTAAAAGAGGTAGGAACAAGTGAATGGTGGATTTTCTATCCAAGGATCAGATTCCATTTCTTCGTTACAGAGATTAAAATCTAATCTCTGGGGGTTTGTTGGTTTTTTTTGTGGTTTTTTTTTACTTTTGAGATCTACAGTAACTGATGTAAAAGAACTGCACAGATTAATTCCCCTCAGATACTTTCTAAGACTTATTCAGTTCCTCAGTACATTGATTTATATATCTACAAGTGTATTATAGGTAGCGTAGCCATCAGTTTGGGCAGTGCTTTTATATGCAACACATAGTGCAAAACAGCACTCACTCTTTGATGGTTCATTTTGTACGGCCATAGGTACTACCAGCTTGGCAGTAAGATGGAGCACCTGAGAAAATTCTAGTGCTTAACGAGAACGGAAAGTTTTATCTCTAAATTTGTCCAGTGGCATTAATCTGTGATGGGTTTTACCCTCAGGAGGAAAGATTGAGAAATGTCTCTGCTTTCTGTTTTGGTGTTTTGAATTGGCAACCGAGCGAGAATTAAATAATGGGAAAAGCTCCAGATGCCTCAGCTAACATGTGGAGAGCTTCCTGCGGTCGTTCCGAGACTCCGCTTGATTTCATTGACGTAAGTAAGCGGAACAGAGGAAGCCTTGGTAACTCCCTGAGATGGATGAACCGTGTCAGGACGCAGGCAGACAGACTTTTTTGTCATCCTCAAGCCTAATTTTAAGCCTGTGGTTACCTCAGGAGACTGATATTTCCTGAAGTCTGCACCACAGTTCATTTGTGTACATGTGTGTTTGTGTTGCAGAAGCGATTGATTTTGTGAGCAATTGCCTTTTGGAGCCAAAAGATACAATACGCCAGGGTCAGAGCTGGCTTGGTCCCATTCCTGCCTGAGCAGAGCTATTACAGACACCTTGTTTTCTTCTCCTGTTAGTATGTTTTTCAGGTATTCACCCCAAAAAATAAACACGGTAAGTCAGGCAATGTGAGGGGGAGGTGGGTTCTCCCCACCCCATCTACGTTTGGGTGGAACGTGTGGTAGGAAGCAGCCCTGCGCTTCCTGGGGTTTTTCCAGACAGGCGCTGAAGAGCTCAGCAGCCAGTTTGATGAATCTGACCTATAAATCCAGCTGATTTCTGTTGACTGTGTCCCCTTGGCAGCGCCGGGGACACGTTATGGGTGCACCTGGTCCATTCGGCGGAGCTGCAGGTGCCTCCCACGCTGTGCACCCGTCCTGTTTGGCAGCAGTCAGTGGCGAGTGGTTTATTAGCTCACTTTTCACCTGTAAAAACTCCCAGCAAAATGCCAGCCAGGCGTTCCAGCGCCTCTGTAAAATCAGGCTCCGCTGGGTTGAGTGCTTTGAAAAGCTTGTCAGGCCTGTCTGCAGCTGTCCCAGTAAACTGCTGGTTTGTTTGGTTCTTTGTTTCTGCAGATTCACAGGCTCTGCGAGGAGCTGTCATTTTGCTTGCAGAATGATACTAATTTAAAAATAGGAAGTCTGCTAAAGTATTAATGATACCAGATGTGGCTGTACATTTTTTTTCTTTACCTGTCATGTACAGTAGCGATGAATGTTATTTTCCCAACTGCTGCGCTGAGATGGGAAGAAAACTATGAAAGAATCCAGATTTCTTCCTTTGTGATGTTGTCATAAACTGGATTTCTTTGGAAATGGCGAGGTTTTTGTTTTGAAGGAGCATCACTTAATCAGTGCTGCACAAGCAGATTGCACCACATTTTCCTCATCTAGCTAAAACAAACTGCATTTCGTGGAGAATAATGGAGTCTGACTGCCTGAGATTCGTGTCGTACACGGTACAACCATCTCTTCCCTCTGCCCAAACACACATTATCTACCTCTGGCTCTGGCGCTTATTCCTTCTCTGGTCAAGCAAGGTGTGTTTTCTGTTTGCTGGTTGTTCGGTTCTCTCTCAAAGGGGCTGAGCTGTATCTGTTTTTCCTGTATTAGAGCTGTTGATTTGCATAAAACATCTCACGACTTGATGTTGTTTAGATCTCGATCAAATTTAATTGAAAGGGAACAATGGGTTTGAAAGTTATTAGGGCTGGGTGAGCCGACAGCCTGTTTGCATAAACCTTGTTTTCTTAGAAAGCCGGGCAAAACATTAAATAAAATTACATCACTCAGTAGTGCGATTTGTGCCACACAGATGTACGATAACAAAGACACCGGGTTCTGCTTTATCCCTGAAGGATCAGTGAAAAAATTACCTTTTCAGGTTAATAGTATTTCCCAGACACTTTGTAGGCTGCCTAAGTGACTACACAAGGCACAAGACCATGGATAATCAAGCTTTTTGTCCTCATATGCTCCTGTGTGGCACCTCCCAGTTCTCAGTGCTGTGTGACAATGTTCATACAGAAAAATCAGATAAAGTACCATTTAAAGGGAAAAGCTAGTGGTGTCCATCGCTTTTACATCCAAAGAAAGAGGGGGAGTGGGGGAAAAAGAACGGGTATGCTACAGTTATGATCCTGTCCCTTATTTTTTCAAAGTAAGATCACATACCAGTTCTGTAGTGTAAAAACGCTGTGTTCAGTTTGATCTGCCTCGGTAATGGTTTGTACTGCACATGGGGGCAATTTCCAGCTCCACAGCAAACATCGGGGATGAACTTTGCGCCCTTGTTCCTGGAGAGCAGAGGTTTGCTGGGACAGCTGCAGCCTTCGCGTTTCTTCAGTGGGCTCCCTCGAGCTTTTATCTGTAGGATCAGGATGCTCAGCAGCGTCAAGCAAACCACGTCCCCTCGGACAGACCCTCCCACGGGGAGCGGGGGAGTCCCGGGGGTTACAAACCGCGGCTGGAACGGGACGGACCGTTCGGGAATTCCAACCCCATTGTGGTGGGGAGGGAACGTCCACATGTGTGCACACACACACTTTACTGCAGCATTTGGGGGGCTGGGGTTCATTTAAAACCACTGTTACTTAGGCTTAATCGAGATTTCTCGAGACCTGTTTTTGCACGTATTAAGGATCATTACCAGGAAATCGTAGTTTACAGTGTTTATCTAGTGAGTTATGAAAATACCAGATAAGAAGACTAATGACTCAACGTAGCATTTTCCAAATTGTGAAGTAATCTTTGGATTTTCCGAGATTGTTATTGCATTAGTTGCACTTTTTAGTCTGTCAGAAAATAAATAAATAAAGAAGCCTGTATTTTCCAATTAACATTCGGAGAACATCTGTTGCGTATTGTAAATAACATACTTATAAAGCAAACTGATAATAACTACTCAGACTATTTTCCTGTTCTGGCTATAGCATTCAGCACCATACAATATGTTATATACCGCACTCTTTATTTGGCCCAGAATAAAACAGAATTATTCTAATAATACCAGTCAATTACATGTAAAATAATCCAAATAGTTTGCAAAAACTCTAAAAACATACACCACAGATTGTGTTAATGAAGAACGATAATGATAGACCAGAGTACAGAGAGATAAATTGACACAGCTCTCCATTTGGCAGTGAATGCAAGTCTGAGATGATATTGTGGCTGAAGCAGTTAAAACCAGGGCTATGAAAGAGTTTCAGAAATCGATTTTCCTCTGAATCTCACTCAAAATGCATACTCGGAATAAACTATTTCTGAATAGGAAAATAGCTCCATAGAGTTCTTACTTGAAATTCCAGCCCTAAAATGCTACACTTTGTCGTCTTGAAGGTTCTAACTCAGTTTTACAGGACTGAAGGTGTAGATGAGATTTTCTGTGCTTCCGGGCAGCTCAGCCCGAATGAACTTGGAAGTCCTTTGAAGCTGAACTTTTACTGACATTACCTTGTTGAACTGCTAAAAGAAACATGGTCTTATTGCAGTAATACAAGCAGCACTCTAAATACGGAACAACTTTGCGGTGTTCACAGTTATGTCAATCTAAAATTGTCTTAATTATTACAAGAATCAGGCCCGTGCTGTTGGAAGGTGTGTGGAGTGTGTACTTGATGTACATTGGAACAAGGAGCCAAGACTCGGTCGCTCTTGGACTGAGCAGTGGGTGCTCAGAGGAGGAAGAATAGTTAGAAAAAGCATGATTTTGCCTTTTCTAATTTTCTCATCAAATCACCCGAGTTTATGGGTGTGTCCTTCATCCCTTGTATATTTAGTTTGCTTTACTTCTGCTTCATCCTTTCTGCATTTCGTTATTTCTCTTTTCCCGCCTCTGCAGTTTGGTGCTGCGGGTGCCCTGGCGATGCTGGTACGGCGAGGCCTGAACCTTCCTTCATTTCACCTTGACATCTCCTCAGTGCGGAGGAGCAGAAGGGAGAAGAGTGGCAGTTGGCTGGGAAAGCTTTGTCTTCTAAAGCAGCAGTATCATGAACGCCATCTGTTATAGCTGTCTGTGATATTATCCGAATCAGAAACAAAGTCGTTAGAACGTTTTAATGCGTGCACCTCTCACGGAGCTGCTAGAACATGATTAAGTGCATGGCTGAAAGACATTTCAGAAGTCAGATGACAGTATTTCTAATAAAGTATTGAACATTTTCCTAGAAATCTCACTCTTTGTACATAGTACCTTTAGTTTCATCTTTCCTGAGGCTTGATGGACCAGGGCTGAATTCCCAGCTAACCTGTTTATTTAGACCATAGTCCATGTCACCAACACCTACCTTGGTGTGACAAAATAAACAATTAAACCAATTGGCATGAATCTCTCCTCCCTCTTTCATGCACAGTGATTTCAGGAGAAGTAAAAAATAAGAGATCAAACTCTGAGAATGTAGATTTTTCTGGCTACTTCCACAGTCTTCCTCAAACTAAAAGTGCGAAGAGCCCTAGCTCTGCATACACAGATGAACCAGCCCTCTAAATCCATACGTACACACTGCTTGCTGTAGCCTTTTATTGCACGATCATTTGTTAAGTAATTTAGATTTGACGTCTGCCTCCATACATGTGCACAGTCCCTGCCATCCTTTCATTTTGCTTTCAGCTGGGTTACAGTCGGTGAAATTACAGGACGGTGGAAATGTTGGGCCTGTCCCCTCACCTTTTTGTCAGGAAGAGTTTGTATCGCCAATCATGGGTTTAATATGTTTGCCAGCTCTGTAGCGGTTTGCCACACTTTTTGAACAGTGCAGCCCTCCTCATTTTCTTGTGAAGGTACAGAATGACCCAGTGCATTTAATACTACCTACCGTTGGGTTTCTGTCCTTCTTTACGTTGTAGAGCGCTCTGGGAGGCTGTCTGCAGGATTTCACCATTCAACAATCAGTATGTGGTGAAATAAGGAGCAATGACGTTCCTGAGACGGGCAAAAGCACGAGGCCAGACGTGCAGCACTGCGCTGGAAACGCCTGCGTGGGGCTTTGAATTGAGTTTGGGGAGCGAGCGTTTGGGTGCTATTGAAATGACTCTCTGAAAACTGGAGCCGTGTGTGCTGCTGAGTAACTTCAGGGGTAATGCAGATGCATATTTGTCAAGAGCAAATACAAAAATATTATATAGTCGCTTAATGAGATCTCGCTTTGGCTGCAGTATTATGAGCTGATGTTTAATAGACCATAAAGTCAGTGGATCTGTTGGCTGTATCTGCTGTCATTGGAAGGTGGGATCAACTTGATCATGGTTCCGTAAGAAGCTCTTCAGTGCTGGGCTGCCGATAGACTGGATCTGGATGTCTTTCCTTAAGGCCCAAGGTCCTTTTGGACTCTTAACTAAAACTATAGTGATGAGTGTGTAGGGTTAATGCCTAATTTTAAAAAACTCGTATTTTTTTTTCCCCAGCAACAGGAAATTATAAACCTGTTCATCCAACATGAATACATTTGACTGTAAAAACATGCTGCAAGTGGCATTGTATGCCATAAAAATATACATCATGTGCCAAGACAAGCAATTGATGCTCTCCTATAAAATGCAGTAAACACCTCCTCCCTGCCCTGCCTGTGGCTGTCAATCAGGTTTCAGAATCATGAAATTTTACAGTATTACTGGTTCGAAGGGCTCCCCACTGGGAGCAGATGCCATCTCTGTCTTCATAGACTCAGAGAAAGTCCTGACATGTTTCATGGCGTTCATACGTGGAAGTCTGTGAAATGGAAAGGAAAACAGCTTTTTCTGTCAACCTGTCACTGATATAAGCTCTTACATTTCATCAGAATGACTAAACTTTAAAGCTGTTTCTCCAGTGCTGAGTATATTTGAGAACTCCCAAGTGTTATCGGAATTTATAGAGTCCCAGCATATGATAGAAGACCAAAGCATTTTGTGGCACGATATTAAAAATTCATTCAGATACTCGATAAAGCGTGGATGACAAAAGTGTGAAATGGAATAAGGTAGAGTGAATTTCTCCATGGTTTATTGACCTTGATTCCTCTACACAAAATAAATAGACAGAATGGACTAAAATCTCTTCTTTATGAAGGCGAAATCCTGGCAGTCAAAGACCGGCTCATAAAAATGCTCTCTATGGCACATACCTTGGCAGTGTTTGAAGTTGGAGGCAATGGAAATTTATTGTTGGTGCCGCAATGTGTGTGTCTCTATTCCAGAGAAGGAGAAAGCAGGACCTGCTTTTATGAGGTTACTGATGTTATTTGGTGGAGAACAGAGAAAGAAAACACGCTTACTTTCGGCATTTTGTGTTCTTTCCCCAAAGGCATAATAAGATAAAACACTTCCTTTTGCATACCCATTTTTTATTTGTTTGAAGAAGGGTCGGAATGAGGAGTTTGCCATCTTTTCCTGCTGGAACAGGCTGGGGCTCCACGGCGCTCCGCGCGGTTTTCCAGCCGCGGAGCAGAATGCCTCATTGCTTTCAGATATTAAACTTCTGTGCTGAAAGCCCAGTTGGAGCTGCTGTGACAAATGGCTTTTTACCTGCTGCCCCAAAGCACCCCCAGCCCTCCCCGCGCGGCCCCCGCGGCCCCGGCCCCGGCGCTGCCCTGGGGCACCATCTGCCGCGCCAGCTCCCACGCCGGGCGCTGCCGCTGCAGCTGCTCCGGCAGAGCCTTCACTTGATAAATCGTTCTGAAGAAATATCTGGTCTCCCCACCACGTTCATTAACTATTGCAGATCTGTTGAAGGGCGGCTCTGTGATGCAATTTAGCTGTAGTTAACGAAAGTCATTGAAGTCGTAGTCATAGATGATTTTTTCATCTCGCAGGGATAGAGAGCGACGCTGTTTTAGCAACACCTTTTCCCCTTCAAAAAGAAAATTCTGTGAAACACCTTTTAAAGTGGTGATGAAATCTAAAGAGGATTTAAAGTGACTAGTTGGCGACTGATAATTTGTTACTCCTCCTTGTAAAACGCAACCAAGCTGCATGGATAACACATGCTAAAACAAATATATTAATCATGTATCCCTTCCAATAAAGAAAAGTGAGTGTTTTATTCCTCGCACCTCCTTAAGTACCCCAAAGCTACTGATTTGTGAAGCTGGCATTCTTCTCATGGACAAACCCAGCTTTCTGGAGCCACTGGAATTTTTTCATGGCCAGTGATCAAGAACTAAAAGAAACAAAACAAAACTCCACTTAAAATACTTGAGAAAAAATGGACTCGGTATGTTTGTGTTTGGATTTGTTCGAATGAGAAAGCAGAGTTTTACAGGCATTCAGAGGGAAGCAGGCGTCATACAGTTTATACAGAAGACAGTAAAACACAAATAGAAAGAAAAGACGAAGTGGAGGGGAAGGGAGGAGCACAGCCTTGTTTTCCAGATGAAGGAGACAGGCACAGACAGAGAGGGAAGGGAGTTTTTACCCAAAGTTGCTGAGGAACAGTGCGTGGCAACCAGGAATTAAACCCAGGGTTTTTATAATCTTAGCGCCTTAAGGCGTGAGCGTGGGACCCTCATCTCTGGTGGCTGAACAGGCAGTTACCGAGCTCCCACATGTACAGAGTCACTTCAGAAGCAAAAGCTGGCCCTAATACAAATGGAGTTTTCTTTTATTGTGTATGTTACATTTTCATCTAAAATGATGCCCTGAAGCTATAATTACACATTATAATACACGCTATACAGAGATGTCCCTGTTGATTTTAAGGATGAGGATAATTTATATATTAGTTAAAAGCTGGCACCTCTGAATCAGAGTCACATGTGATAAAATAAATACAAGTAGTTCCCTGAGCAAAGAACTTATCAAGGCCTGGTTTCCCGTAGAGAGTGAAGTGAAACCTCTGATTGATGCTTTTTTCTTGGAGTTGTTGTAGCATTTCCCGACGTGTGGGTTCTCTGGTCCGATGCGAGGTGTGATCACACGCCACAGCCTTTCTTTCAGGCTTATCGGCTCTCTATACCAACTGGCCGCCTTTTTCAGAAAACTCACAGGAGCTTCATTATCTTTGAAATCTCCTGTCAAACGTGGGTGAAATTGGCTAACGAGTTCAAAAATTTTGAGAAGGTTGGACAGAGGGGGGAACTTCATGGGCTGCTCACCCAGGCTGCAAGATCCTTGTGAGGGTTTTGTGCGTGGTGTAATAACACCGGCAGACAGAGCTTCAATATCATGGAACTCGACGTGTTGTCTGAACCGATGACACTTACACTGTTTATTCAAATTGCCTAACCGGAGCAAATGAAGGGCTCGCTTCTGCTGCTTTGATTTCCACAAGGAGTTACATTGTGTTGGTACGACTGGTTCATCTGCTCTTCATCATTGGACTCCCCTTGTATACAGGCAGGCATATCATAAGGAAGGGTAATAAGTATTGTCTGAGTTAAAATGATTTGTAATAATATACTGAGATACCTAAAAGGACACTGTCCTACACTGCTCTGGCTTTCTAAACATAGAGCTCTGGTGACATCAGGAATATTCTGCAATTTTCTTGTCTAAACATGCCACTTGGAAAATGCATGACATGCATAAGAATTAGCAATTCACGCAATCTTAAGAGAATTATCTGTTTGTCTCTAGGCGATTCACAAAAATATGCCCGTAGCAATTTGAGGCATTATAAATCTATCCAGGTTGGTTCTGACCATGTTGCAGAAGTAATTTCGACTGGCACATCAGATGAAAGAACAGATTTGAAAACAGTAGCGTGCATGGCCCTGAAGGTTTTATCTTGGCTAATTTTCCAGGCACCTTATGGCACTGCTTCGGGTTTCTGTGAAGACTCCAAATAAAGTGTCTGTAGCCTGATGAAAGATTTAACACCTTTTTTTTTTTTCCCCTGAACAAGCTTTATAAATGTTATGTGAAAGATAAAGAATGTACTTGCTGATGAGAAGCAGCTTATTTGTCAGTGTACTCTTCACTAAAAGCACACGTGGCGTTTCTCTGTTTGCAGTTCGTGCAGCAGTGGAGGTTCTGGTACAAACCCAGAGGGTGCAAAGTTGGGATTTCATTTCCACTTTTCAATAGTGCCCATGGCAATTCCTTAATTTAGCGAGCTTTGTCGTTCCAAATCGAAACAGCCAGAACAAATGTGTCCGCCGAAAGGACTGCATGAAGGGTCAGTAACAGAAATAACTAGATGATGCTTAACAACACAGCTTGTATCGTGTGCAACCTGAATGATGAGACAGAGAACAAAGGCAGCTTTAGGTGACCCTTAAGAAAGGATGGTGTGCTCTTCTTGTGAAAAATCAGATGTTTTCTTAGTGTTTTGCCTGCTTTCCTTATTTTTGTTTTGCCCTGTTTTCCATCTGCTTCCACTAAATACCAAGGAAGGATTTAGGGATCTAGTTTGGGTGTCTCAAGGAGAAGCCTGTTCAAGACCACCTTTCAGTCCCCAAATATTTTAGGGACATTTTCTCCTTCCAAGGCAACGCCGTAGAGCAGGAAGACGTACAAATACCTGGGGACAAAGATGAGTCTTTGTTACTTCTGCTTTGGAGCTGGTAAATGTTTCCTTTATTATCTCCTCCTAGTTGTGTGCTGGGCTGACCTTTTTTTCTGCACAGATCTGCTGGCTTCTGTGGCCTTTCAGGCTCGCGTGCCCCGGGAGGCCGCCTCATTTTCCAGCTGAGCAGGGTCCTAAACGCTATAGGGCACTCACTCGCGTTTCTTCACCATTTATTTCTGTGGGTTAGAAATCATAATGAAGGGCTACACGTGTTCTGCCTGAGTAGGCACGGAACAAATACAGCGCAAGGGGTTCGGGATAACACCAGTACATTTTGCTGGGAGTTGTGCTGCAATATTGCAATCCTTATCAAGGATTAAAAGTATCATTTATTCTCTTATTTAGAGATTTCCATTGGAGAGAGCTTACAAAAGGAACATAGATATTAATTTCACGTTAAAAATGGGGAACTAAAGCTTGACAAGATTGTTATGTGTCTGGTCCTGAAAAAGCTTAGTCCGATACACCCTGAACCATCCCGTTTTTCCCCAGACACATCACATAGCAGTGACTGTGCACAATTGACAAACACCAAATACTCAGCAATGAGAAGAGTTTCATTTACCCAGATGAGGACAGGAGGGACAAAACAGAATATGTATTGCATTCTTTCACATCTTAAATATAATACAAATTGACCCTGTTTGTCTTAGTGCATATCAGCCAGATTTCAACGTCAATTTTCTTCCCAGTCACATAACTTGGGCATTAAGTTTCATCCTAGAACAC